>NW_019091224.1:1183764-1206167 GCF_002217175.1 Folsomia candida
TGCAACTCTTCCAACGTAATATACACTAACCGAGCCAATACGCCTCACAGAATATCCCAAGGTGTCCCAGTAGTGGAGCAGCATCCAATTGCTGAATAGCGAGATTTGCATCACGACCGACTGAAATGGGATAAATATATGACCAAAAACGGGCATATAGAAGTTGTGGAGTTGTTCGAATTTGCGATATTCTAATGGCAAGACGTCTGCACTGCAGAATTCGGGTAGAGTTATACGCTTTCCGGATTTAGGATTTAGACAGAATTGTGTATGGAATGGGAACCCGAATGCTGCTGAAGTTAAACAAAGTAAGAGCTGTATCTTTTATTATTTATCCAGTATAAATGAATAATTGCATTGCTCCCGGCCTTAAATAAATTCCTTGAAAGCTTAACGAGGTGCTAAAGGCTGGATTATATTAATCGGAAATATACTAGGGGCAACTATGATATGATTTTAAAAAGAAGACACCTCTCTGCCAGGAGCTTTGCATATAAAAACGGTTTCTTCTTTTAAAAATCAGGCCATAAATAGGTCTCTCGGTTGGAGATTAAGTGTTCTTCACTCTTAAAAATAATGGTTTTGAAAAGTAAATGCACTCTGAATTTGATATTAAGTAAAATTTACTAAATTCCGAGTAAGATTAACTCGATTAAAAATAAGTTTCACTCTGCATGTTGTATAGTTTACTTAATGACGGTTCAAAGTTAAAAATTAATACGGTTCAGACCTCATTAACTTTTCAAAAAGGTATCGTTCATTAATTTTAAGAGTGTACTACTGATTCAATAATCAGAAGCTATGCAAGAAGCGCAAAAATTATTTAAGTCCTTACCCAATTGAAACGTAATAACACTGCAAACCGTTACAACTCGTATCGAAGAAACACTTACGAAATACGCTTCCGTTAGATAACTAGCCCACAGCATGGACCATTCCAATATTTCCTTGGAATCAGCGAAATCCAATTGTTTGGAAGTATTCCGTGCAAAACTGCACCGGTCGACGCAATAAATGCGGTAAGCATCCTGGCAAGGAGAAAGAAGTGGAGGAAAGCTTCCAAAATCCGTTGACTCGGATAAGCCCGAAATTCTTCAAAGGTCGTGAAAGAACACCACTTGGATTCAATGTACTTTGCATGTCGCAAACTTTGTGCTTAGCTTCGCGCAATCGCGTCACCTCGAAGCGATAAGAGGAAAAAACAAATGATCGGAATTAGCAGGCACATCGTGGCAATGTACATGATGTTGAAGGTAAAGATTTTGAGTTTTTCGTCAACGTTGGGAAGTAATAGAGACAGCAACCGCTGAATAGGATTTGAATCGTTAACAAGATTGTGGTCAACCGGCAAAAGAAACGAGTCCGTTTCGTAGAATAGAATCGTTTCGAAGAGATGTCGAATTTACTCGGGGAAGCGCCGAGGTACGAGGAAACGCCGAGAATGACGTAGATGAGGAGAAGCGCTTTCTTGGAGTACATGATTTAAGGCTGGGACACAAATCGTTACTGAAGGTTGAACCTTTAAACATTGTGGGGTCTTATACTACTACGGAATTTAGTTGTTCATTAAGAAAAAAATCTTGATTGTGGGTTCAATTTGTTGTTGAAAATGGGTAAAAGTCTGACAATATGTATTTTCACAGCGATTAACAAATTGTATCAAATTAGCCTTAATTTCAGACAAAGTACTATATGATTGTAGGCACATATACTAAACAAACTTGAATATGTTCTCTAAAAATATTATTGTGTTTTGTATCATTTTCAAGAGATAAGAGCTATGATTTGCTCTTTGCGAATGACACGAATGTATAATTTTGTCATGGTAATTAAACTTGTACAGACGAAAATTCAAATTATACCTTCCCTAATGTATTTATATTTTGGTGGCTTTTAAACTACCTTATATTAAACTTATAATGGTCGCATTTTGCTTTTGTATTCTCCTATTTATAATTGCAGTGGTGGAAGAATACCCTGCCTATGATTTAGTCAACCAGTGGGAGCTCTATTCATGATTACCATGGGACCCAGACAATAAATACTTTAATCTTGACTTGGACAGGGCAGAAATTTTAATGCATTAATAACTTGGTAGTCTGCAAATATTTTCTAAGAGCTAAAAGAAGATTCATGTTTTTTCTGTAATTAGGTTTTTTATTGCAAACCAATAGGGGCTTCCCAAATGAAATCTGTTTTCGTCCTTAATTTAGATAAAACTAAGCTAAGCGTACTAAATGGCGCGAACACTGGTGGGTGGTTAACATTTTTACATTTTAAAACACCGAGGTGTTTTGCAAAAATAAATGCAGTAATTTTTACCATATTTAGTAGATATAATTTGTATTAATCTTAATGGATATTCCTTCTAATGTACAGATAAGTAATCTATAAAAATGATTTCTAGAAAGCATAACATGAATGTATTCCCTAATTATTAAATGTTAACAAGATTCTAAACGTCCCGCGGATAATACCCTTCAAAAATTTTAGAACACTCAACCGTTTAATGACATTATATCCTGCTAAGCCAACGTACAGGTAACGAACTGATTTTCTCCACTTCCTCACAAACTTGCTCTGCCCACTAAATTGTCGCCAAGATTCCTTATTTCTTTTGGAGGTTTCATAAAACCTGCCACCAAATTCGAGAATAATAATCCAAATTGTAATAAGGCCAACTTCCATCAAAATTAGGACAAGTCGTAGAATTCCCAATGTGTCCCAGTAGTGGAGCAACGTCCAGTTGCTGAATAAGCAGAATTGCATGACGAAGGACTGAAATGGGACAATCACTGGACCAAAGATGGGCATGTAGTGGTTGTGAAGTTGTTCAAACTTGCGATATTCTAACGGTAAGATGTCCACACTGCTGAATTCGGGCAGAGTTATACTTCTTCCGGACTTTGGATTTATACAGAATTGAGTATGGAATGGGTAGGCGAATGCTATTCAATTGTTAAAAAGTAAAATTTGTATTTTTAATTACAAATTATCATCGGTAAATCTGTGCCTCTGTTGCTTCCAACCGTAAATAAAGTTCATGAAGGCGTAATTATATTCGTCGGCAATAAACGAGGCCAAGTTAAGGTTACTTGTCTTGGTTGGGTATTATTAATTTGCCTTCAAGTCGAACTCAAAGAATTGAGGATACTGTAATTTTTATTTCCAGGACGAGACAGTTGGTCAATTATAACCAACCGACTGTCTTAGCCTGGTGGCATATATATTTGGGATATATTTGAAAGTTTAAATTGAAACAATAAAAGTGCAGACATTAAAGATTGACCAGAATAGAACAGAGTAGTTGTTTTTTTAGAGTGGATGATTTCTGCCAATCGTCGACCGGATATGACTACATATGTATGACACTAAATCGTTCAGCAAGGATTTTGTCTCGTTTAAAAACATAAACTATAATTAAGTGGAAAATCCAGCAATTGGGGCTACAGAAGTAAACATGTTAAAACCTTACAGCTATTCCCTTACCCAATTGAAACGTAATAACGCTGCAGACCGTTGCAACTCCAGTGGAAGAAATGGTTATGAGATACGCTTCCGTTAGACGATTAGCCCAAATCATCGGACCATTCCAATATTTCTTTGAAATTAGTGAAATCCAATTGTTTGGCAGTATTTCGTGCAAAACTATAGCACTCGATGTTACAAATGAGGCAGCAATTCCAGTAAAGAGACATAAACAGAAAAATGTTTCCAGAATTAATTGAGTCGGATAGGCCCGAAACTCTTCAAGGGTCGTAAAAGAACACCAGGTGGATTCGATGAACTTCGCATGTCGCAAAACTTGTGTCATAATTCGCGCAATTGCGTCTCCCCTAATTGACAAAAGGAGGAAGCAGATGATCGCGATTATTTGGCACATCGTGACTATGTAGATCATGTTAAAGGTAAAGATTTCGTTAGGTTTTGAGAGCTTTGGGAAGGAATAGAGGCAGTAAGTGCTGAACAATATTTGGACGATGGACAAGATTGTGGTCAGTCGGCAGAAGACAAGACTCCATTTCGTAGAATAGAACCGTTTCGAGGAGATGTCGAACCTTATCGGGGAGACGCCCAGGTACGAGGAAACCCCGAGAATGACGTAGATGAGGAGAAGTGCTCTTCTGGAGTACATGATTTTAGGCTGGCACACGGATCGCTAGTGAAGTCTGGACATTGTAGCGTTACGGAGTTTTCTATTGGGAGAATTATAATAATACTAGCGTATAAGCCTGTCTCCCGCCAGGCGGGACTTATTTAAACCCTCATTTATTTGACTTCATTGTATCATTAGCTGAAACTCTCTGTTGTAGACGTAAGTCCAAGAAATTTGTAACGAATGTGAAAATGGAAAATATTTAAAAACAGCTAGACATGTTGACATACTAATCCTGTGGGACCCTTAAGACAGTTTTTCATGATTGGCCTCCCCCACACGTCACCGGAGCGTCGAAGGTCAATTTGAGTATCTAATTCGTGCTCATCGTAAAAAGTCAGTCAGAATTGACACGTCTGACATGTATTCGACATGTGTGACCTTTAGCCTCCCCAACACGGTCACCGTAGCGTCGAAGGTCAAATTGAATGTCAAATTCAAAATTGAATGGCTGGCTAGCTCGGCTCGGCTCGGCCCGGCCGGCCACCTACGTAGGGTCACCCGGCCTGGCGGCCTCAGCCCCCAGGTAACCTCCCCCAGATAACGGCCATCATGCTACCACACCCAGATGATCTCCGTAGAATAACCTCCCTAAATAACCATCCCCGAGATAACCTCCCTAAGATAACCATCCCCCAGATAACCTCCCTAAAATAACCATCCCCCAGATAACATCCCTAAGATAACCATCCCCCAGATAACCTCCCTAAGATAACTATCCCCCAGATAACCTCCCTCCGATAACGCCCGCAAGATAACCTCCCTCCGATAACCACCCCAAAATAACCATGCCCATACCTATTCCCCAATTAAATTTTTTGAATTTATTTTATTTTGAATTTTCGCGCCATTCGAATCTTGCTTTCACTTCCGTTTCAGCACATTTGCTTTCTCTTCCGTTGCCAACAGACATTTCCAGCTTATAATATAGAAAATAATAATTTATTCTTGAACAATTCTTACAAAGCTAATGACTCATAGAATTATAGGTTCATTACAACGTTATTTAGAGAGTTTAGCTGGGCATTTACTAAATTTAGTAAATTTGAAGGACGGGTAGTAATTATGCAATAAATATTTTACAGTGGATGACCCAAATTTTAGCATAACTATTATAAGTATTTTTATAATTGTTTGCCTATTATGAACGAACTTCAATAGGTTCCTCCTAAAATAGCAGTGCATGTTGCAACTTCACAAATGTATAATGATAAATACCGTAAATTTTCTACTTGTAGGGAGTACGTATAGTTTTGTAATGACATTTAGCTTTGTACATACGAAAACTTGGTGTGCCTGAGGTAATATATGTATGTACCTGGTATGTTGGCATAACTTTTAGACTAGCTAATATTAGTATTGCAATGGTTGCATTTTATTTTTGCATTCTCCAATTAATTTGAAATTGCAAATTTGGAATGGTACATATTTACAATAAATTTAAGAAATCGCCAATGGTTTTGTGCGGTCATTGGAGCTGATAAGTATGGTACCCAGAAAGTACTTAGTTTTTGCTAGAACACGGCAAAGGTTTTAATACCTAGGTAACTAGGTAGTCTGCAAATATTATCCGAGGATTAATATAAAATTGATGTTTTTTGTAATTAGGAACAAAATGAAAGTAGTGAAAAAATTGATATGTTTATCAAAGCCTTTAAAACCTAATTAAACAAATGAGTATAACACGAGTTTCTTTCACTTGTAATCAAACCAACGATCCATGGAATTTTATGTGTTCGGCGTATCTATTATTCGCAAAACTTGCAAATCGTAATACTTTTGTGTTCCTAAACTGAACCAAAATAAGTACCCTTTCAAGTTGGAAAGTTTTTCATCGTGACGAGATATTTTAACCTCCTCATATTTAAGAGAAGCACTTGCTTATATCCCACTCATTCCGACTACAATTTCAATATTGAAAGATGGAGATCTTTATTTGGTGGAATAAATGAAATTTACACAAATCTTTAACATGGAAAGACTAACCTTTTTACCCTTAATTCACATAGGCAGATATTCATTCTGTTTAATACATTTTCAGTACAACTTACAAGTAAGCAAGATAGTATTGAGACATTTATCTGTGTACCGTAACCATGTCTCTTTGGGAGTACTTCTGCTTGGAAAGCGTTTTTACAATACGTTCAACTCTGGTGGATGTCAATTTGGCATTTTTGAATCAAACTTTTTCAAAAAATTATGCTTAGTGGTAGAATGTCTACCCAACGACATATGCAAATTTCGTGGCACACGCCTTATTGAGTCTTTTTCTATCGACATTCTTAAGTAGTCTTTATAAGTGTTCCCAGCCTCTGTAGAACATGCATCAAAAATGATTAACGCTTGCAGTTAAAAATGGCAGCGAGAGTTTTGATGCAAAAATTCAGTACTACAATGTTATCAATTGAATGCATTTTAGTATCAGTTGTGACTTTGTAATTGCAAGGCAGTGCAATTACAAAGTCACAAGATAATTTTGCTAAATATAATTGACAATTCGTAAATGTTAACGTCAAGTTGACAATTTTGAATTTTACAACTCGTCATATATGTCATGATTGTCAATAAAAATAAATGTCAGACATTTATGACATTTATCACTTTTATGACATGTCAAAATGACATGAAAAGTTGGCAATGTAAATCGTTAACTGCCTTACGGTAAAGCCCATAAGATTTCCCATATTTTTCAAAGCAGTGGAATACAAAAATTATTTTGGATCTGTTAGAGATTTCAATCGGCAAAATTATTACAAAATAGGTGTTATCTAATCAAGTTTTTACTTTTTGCAGCTTTTATAACTTCATAATTGAGCAATTTAAAATCCAGAGTTTCTCGTTTTTATCTAGTGTACGGCCGGGCGCCTGACGGCGCCCTTGCCAGCTTTGCGCCCTAGGCAGGTGCCTAGGCTGCCTAACCCTTAAACGGGCCCTGCTTTCAACAAGCATAACAAGCTAGTAAATCCGCTAAAGATTAGGGATGTGCCGTCATGACATGTCATGGACAAATTGACATATTGACATGTCATAAATGTCCAATTTGTCAGACATTTAAAATTTGTGACAAATATGAGAAATATGACAAATACGACAAATTGAAATTGTCACATGGATATTTGTCAGCGAAATGGACATTTGTTTTTTAACATAAGTTATGTTACATAACATGAAATTCTAATTTCGTTGCTCCCTGGCGAGATTTGTATATCGCTCGAAAGCATTTTATTGCGGTTGACGTAAAGAAAATTCTCACCCGAGTTAGTTACAGGGATTAACGATATGGAGTGTGACCAAGATATCGATCAATTAATTTACCTTGACCCTCCACTTAATTGTGAGGAATGGTTAGACACGACTGATAAGTCATTGCTGAGCATAATGCCCTTAAGCGGTCCACTCTCTATAGTTTATTTAATTTTTATGTCTGACGTTTCATCAAGTGGAATGAATTCTAAAATAAGAGGTTTCGGGTATAACTTATATATTTTACTGCATGTTCATGTTTTTCGTGTGAACATACTAAGAATAATCACGATTAGAGGTGAGCTGGATCGACTTTTTTTGAGATCCAATCCATCCAAATCCGTTTGGCCCAAAAAAATCAGATCTGATCCATCCAAAACCAATTGGCCCAAAAAAATTTGGATCCGATCCATCCAAATCCGTTTAGCCCAAAAATTTTCAGATCCGATCCATCCAAATCCAGTTGGATCGGATCGGGCCATGGATTATCCAAAAAAAAATATCCAGTTCGCCTATATGGTTTGAACTTCAACCTTTGAATTTTAAAACGAGCTTTTATACATGCAAAGCTTATGGCAGGCAAGCCCTTCGTTTAAAAAGTCAAACCATAGCTTAGGGATAAATGTGATTGGGAGTCTCAATTTATTTGTGTGTGCCACACCAAAAATAACAATGACCCATTTAGTGTTTTGAGCAGCATCGGATTCTTGATAAATATATTCATAATATATTTTTCAAGAATCCATGATGTGACGTGGTGACGAAATTTTATCCATCCCATCCAAATCCGACCCACTCAAAAATTTTCAGATCCGATCCATCCAAATCCGTTTGGCCCAAAAATTTTTAGACCCGATCCATCCAAATCCGTTTGGCCCAAAAATTTTTAGACCCGATCCATCCAAATCCAGTTGGATCGGATCGGGCCACAGATAATCCAAAAAAATGGATATCCAGCTCACCTCTAATCACGATATAACTTTAATACATATTTGCATTATGACTCATAGTTGGTTAGGATACTCCTATTGTGTCGTTTACATTAACAAAATCGATTGCATCTTGTTGCGAGGAGTGCTTTGATTCTTGGCGAGTGTTTACGAAATATGCTGAATGTGATCTTACGCTGTGGCTTTTCTTACACCTACCTATAGTTTGATTAAATAGATATAAGTGACTGCAACTTCAAATATGTCAAACCGTTTACGTTTAGTTTCTGAATAATTGCGCCAAAGTACACAATTACAAGTTTCCCCACATCTGTGGGTAATATTAAGACAGAATGCCATATTTGTCATATTTGCCCAATTTGTCCGTCATATATGTCATATTTGTCCAATTTGTCCGTTAATTTGTCAGACATATTGAAATAGTGACAAATTGGACGGTCAAATTTACAAATATGACAAATATGACATATATTTGCTTGACACGGACAAGGTACATCCTTACTAAAGATGCAGATATCCTCGCGTAGTGTAAAAGTTTATGGCAATATCCTCGAAGGATTCATCACACTGGTTGAATTGTTGAGGACATAGAATGCTTAGCAAGTATGCAAAATTAAAGGCGTCGCATTATCCTACCATACTCGTAGGGCGGTTCATCTCTAACTGTGAAACGAGTACAGAAGTAAATTAACAATTTCGATCGCAATTTCGATGGCAATCGGATAACGACACTTTAGCGTGAGCCTTCATGTAAGCCGAGAAACATTTTCATCACGCACTAAATATTGGTCATCATTAGGTAGCTATTAAATTAGACAAGTTGTTGCATTCTTTACACGGAAATAACACTTGAACAATTATGAATCTCTTTTATATTTTAAAAAATAAGCTCTTAATTTAGTGTTCCACACTAGAGAGCGACTTGCGTTACACTTGACTTAAAACTTTTTGACTTTTTGACTAAAAGGGTGACGATGTTAAGAATTGCATGCGGAGTAAGTTACCGATAGTGACGGGATGAGGAAATCAATGCTTTCCTGACCACCTCCTCCTGGTAAAACTACGTCATCCAGAAGGCGACAAATTCCTCACCAAGTGTACGATGTACGAGGAATGTAAATTTATGATGAACGTGATTTACTTGATAACGACTGATGCGACCAGACATTGAACTTTGACATACTTTGTGATCATATTTTGTGATTATTTCTATGCTTTTAATATACTGCCATCTATCGATTTCTGTGATATTACTCGGGAAACAAATTGCTTAAAATATATATGCCATAGAACATAAATATGCTTATTTTATTTGCAACTATATGCAACACTAACTGCACTGTGTTGCAACTAGTTGCAACACAGTGCCCCAATATCTTACAAAAACTCAAATAAGCGTTGTGATTTTCGGGGTATTTTATACCCTACATCTCCAACTTACAAAAACCCGGGGTAACAAACGCTGCATAGGTCGTCCATGGATACATACATAGCTATGCACATTTTGTGCCTATACTCGCTGCTTTAATGCTCCTAAGCTCAAATACGACATTTTTCAAAAGAAGAGCCGAACCTCCCCATCGTGGTTCCACTTGAAGGAGAAGACTTCCGGAAAGGCAGGGTTGTACGAACCGTCGATCGGTTTGGTCCTTTGGATGCACCCATCGTGAGATGTGTACGCCTCGATGTGCAAATCTGTTAAATATAGATTGATATTTCATTAACCAACAAGGGAACCTTATTTCAAACTACACCGGGATTGTCTGGCGAGTTATATTAAAAAATCAAGCCATAATTAAGAATCACGTGACCCTTATGAACGACTCCTTTCAAGATAAGTATGTATTTGGAGTCAAAGTTCACACTCCGCCCTTTTTCTCGCCCAGTTAAAAAGCGAGACAAAATTTATAAAAAATTTATGAAAACTTTTTCCGAAACACAGATATTTTTCGTGACATGACTCGTTACAGAATCCCGGTGTGGCAAAAATGTCTGCAGTTGGGTAACTTTAAATACCCGGTTTTCCAAAGTAGTCCGTATCAGGAGCGTCGCTGAAAGAGAAACATTAAATTTTTGGAAGTATAATTTTTATTTTTCAACTTTTTCTTACTGAATTTCGACTTTGAAGTTCATCCGATTAATGTGATCTTTATTTCCGTGAGACAATTTGGCCTGGATGAGGAGCCAGAGGAGGAAAGAAGTAGCAATGTGTGACATTTCGACACTAAAGTTATTGATTGAGGAGATTGAAATGTAATAAGGAGAGTGAGCAAGAAAGAAAAGTTGATTTGGAGGGGACAGGATGTCGTAAAAATTTATTGTTTCTTTAAGACAAAGGGCATGACGGATGCAGGCAGGGATTGCGTAACAACGTGATTCCGTGGGTAATTATAAGTTAACGACTTATACGCTTAATTGCAGGGCAATCTTGTAAGTAACTTTGTTATAGAATAATTATTTTTGGATTCGACAAGGACATTAAACGACTATTTTTAATGTCGACTTTCAGTACACTCTTTGCAACTTGGTAATAAAAAAAACCAGAGAAGTAGGTATATGACTCTACCGTGACGAAATTAAAAATTTACACCATGTTGACATAGATTTAGTAATAAAATAACACTTTTTGGTAATAATTTTAACACTAATCTGTGTTACTTTTTTTACCATATAGTATTGTTTTATTACCAAATCATTACTATCGCGATAGAGTCATATATGCACTCCGCGCAGTAATGATTCATTAAAATTTTGTTTAGAGTGTATACGGAGAAATCGGACTATGAACATGAAGACATTGTGAAGCCACGTTCATGACACGTAATTTTCTGGGCGTAATATTTTAATTAAAGATTATGATTATTCCAATAATATATTTCCTAATCGGAAATATAATTATTTTGTTAAGGATCTTAATGAAAACTGATGGAAAATAATTAAATTGGTGGCGAATTTCACGATTGCCTTAATTATTGTCATTTTGGGTTGAAAAAGTTATACCTAGGTATTTAGGTTGGATTATATAAAATAAAGTGCGGCAAAGCACGATACATAAGTAGCGCAATAATGTTGAGAATGCTGAGAATGCTGAGAATTAATTTGCGCTATAAAGCTCAAATTAATTTAATTAATTAATTAAAGTAATTAAATAATTAATTGATTGATTAATTAATTAATTAACCACATGCTCTATACTGCGACATGTCGACAACAGAAAAACATGTTTTGCCTACATTTCATGCATATTGACCGCAAAATGCCGAAATTAGGGCATGCCGACAAAATTTGGCGTCGAAACCTTAATCGCCATATTGCGACATTACGACAACACCGAAAAACATGTTTTCCCCAAATTTCATGCAAATCGACCGAAAAATGGCTAAATTAGGCCATGGCGACGTTTTTCGACATGATGTCGACAAAGTGGCCACACCCCCTTAATAGGGTGTCACTCCACCCCCGTGAAGAACATGTGTTAAAAATTTCAGGTCGCTGCGACTAACCGTTCTCGAGTTTTAGTGTTGACGGACGGACAGACTAACTAACCGATCGCATAAAGTAGCTTGCGCTACTTAATAAACCAGTCTTAGACGCTTGGAGACGCCTATAATTTTAACCAATTTGCGAACTACTTATCATTTTAGTAGATACTGCGCAATTTCGTGGAAAAAGATAAGTGCCCGACGTGCACTAACCGGGATAATCACGTGTATTATTGGTAACCCCGGTGTCAATATCGTTTTTGGTACATTTTCGTGTGATTATAATCACGAGAATAACTCGTAAAATAAACTCGAATTTCTCACCAGGTAATTTGTTCCAAATCTCTCGTGTTTACAACGAGTTAAATACGAGAAACTCAATTACCTAAATTCGTGTTTTTACGTAGTATTCATGCGATGCACGTGAAAATCACGAAAAATATACGTGTTGTACTTAATGCGAAGCTAAATGCTGGCCGTGAAGTTTGTCCACGAAGAAGTCACCTCATTTGAGTCACAGTTTTTATTTCAATAGCAACGATGCATCGAGCAAGGTCACGAAAATTATTCCGCAGTGCCAAGCAAAGAATAAAAAAATTCGCATTGGTTTCCCGAGTACGATAAAGAAACAATGTTATGGTTGGATTTTTTAAAGAAACTAATTTTTGAAAGCTTGTCAACTGGTTCTGCCGACCGTAAAATTGCGATAAATTTCTTTCCGGTTGGAGTCTAGGAAAGGGGACCCCCGATTTTTTCTGTGAATTTTTTTTTGCACTGGCCAAAAAATTTTTATTGCATATTTGCATCGATCATGATGTGTAGATTCCAAAAAACATGTTTTCAAAATTTCGAAATTTTGGGAAAAAATTTCCAAGTTTTTAACATTGGGTCCCCCTATACCAAAAAACGACGAAGTTTTTTTGTGTAACATGTTGGGACAATGTGATAAAACAACGGGGCAACGTGAGATCAACCTGGGGGAATGTGAGAAACTCTGGGGGAATGTGAGATACGACTGGGGGAATGTGAGAAACTCTGGGGGAAGGTGAGATACGACTGGGGGATTGTGAGAAACTCTGGGGGAAGGTGAGATACGACTGGGGGATTGTGAGAAACTCTGGGGGAATGAGAGATACGACTGGGGGAATGTGAGAAACACTGGGGAAGGTGAGATACGACTGGGGGATTGTGAGAAACTCTAGGGGAATGTGAGATACGACTGGGGGAATGTGAGAAACACTGGGGGAATGTGAGATACGACTGGGGGAATGTGAGAAACTCTGGGGGAATGTGAGATACGACTGGGGGAATGTGAGAAACACTGGGGGAATGTGAGATACGACTGGGGGAATGTGAGAAACTCTGGGGGAATGTGAGATACGACTGGGGGAATGTGAGAAACTCTGGGGGAATGTGAGATACGACTGGGGGAATGTGAGAAACTCTGGGGGAAGGTGAGATACGACTGGGGGATTGTGAGAAACTCTGGGGGAATGTGAGAAACACTGGGGGAAGGTGCGATACGACTGGGGGATTGTGAGAAACTCTGGGGAATGTGAGAAACACTGGGGGAAGGTGAGATACGACTGGGGGATTGTGAGAAACTCTGGGGAATGTGAGAAACACTGGGGGAAGGTGAGATACGACTGGGGGATTGTGAGAAACTCTGGGGGAATGTGAGAAACTCTGGGGGAATGTGAGATACGACTGGGGGAATGTGAGAAACACTGGGGGAAGGTGAGATACGACTGGGAGAATGTGAGAAACACTGGGGGAAGGTGAGATACGACTGGGGGATTGTGAGAAACTCTGGGGGAATGTGAGAAACTCTAGGGGAATGTGAGATACGACTGGGGGAATGTGAGAAACACTGGGGGAATGTGAGAAACACTGGGGGAAGGTGAGATACGACTGGGGGAATGTGAGAAACTCTGGGGGAATGTGAGATACGACTGGGGGAATGTGAGAAACACTGGGGGAAGGTGAGGTACGACTGGGGGAAGGTTAGAGTACACAAATTTCGGCCTGCCATGGCCTCATCAGTACGGGGGCACCCGTATATTTGTTTTTTACCCTGTTTTAAGCCTGTGGTCGGCTGAGTTGGTTTTTACCCTGTTTTATGCCTGTGGTCGGCTAACTCTGCTGTTGTAATTTAAGGTTCACACTCCTCGCAACTACAATCACCCAGCTCAATTTTGCGTCCATTTACCCCTGGGTAAACCCTGACGCAATCATGAATATATTGTAAAAAACATTCCTCTTGGGTGGGGATGGATCGAAGGGTATTGGTTCTATATAGATATTCTGCAATATGGTTTTGTACCATGTCCACCCGCCTAACATTTCTTAGATACGTTTTCAGGTATCGCCACGATCTTTCACAAGTATTAGTATGAACTTTGACCCTGACGTACCTTCGGCCTACAATGGGGCGACCCAATCTGGGTTTCGCTCCACGGATTAACACCCTCCGACGATTAACAAATCTTCGACTATGGTTAACATTAGCGTGCCCAGCAAAGCCGAGGGACTCGCATGTTAAATAAGCCCGCCATTCGTCAGTAAACACCCAGGATTTTTGTGCAATATGTTTTTGCATCAGGCCAAAAAGTGTGTCACGGTCCTTTGCTCGAATTTGAACCACAAATCTCTTTCTTGTGGTTCTACTTATCCCCCCGAATACCCACAGACTTCGTTCCAATGGCCTCCCACGATGATATTTCGGGGTAAATAGGTGGGTTTCATCGCATTCAACGACGTCACCCGGCCCCCCAATTTGTTGTTCGTCGTGGCCATGGGCGACGGCACACACTTCCCGACAAAAGCTGTAGAAGTCGGTCGCCGTTTGTCGATGTATTTGGGCATGAATTTTCGCTTGCGTTACTGGGATACGAAAAAACCACATCACGAGTAATTGCATTACGGTCAGCAATGGTAGCTTGACATTTTCAAAAAATGTATTCTCGAGAGGACTTCGATATATCTTGCAGCCTTTGCATCGGAATCGAAAACCTAGCTTGTAGCTAGGTTTAGGCTGCATTCCCATGTTTTGCAGACAATTGGGACACTGCAATTCATGAGGAATCATGTTTAAGGCCAAGGCAAACTGTAGGGCTCTTTCTTCATCGTGAACGGCTGCTGCGAAGGTAAATAAGGTCAAAGGTTGACCGTTAAGTAGTGGAATTGCCATTTTGATTGCCAGGAGCAGTTCGAAACCTACACTCCTAAGAACTATGCGATTGGCTGGTCTATTCTTGCCTACACAACTGAAACTGATCTTATACACTTAAATTTTGATGGCATTCAGACAGCTGATATCAGTTTGTGTCATCATACATATCGTCCTACTAATTCCGAAAAGACATAAGTGCACTCGATGGTTAATTCCGAAATAACGTAAGTGCACTCGATGCTTAATTCCAAAATAACGTAAGTGCACGCGATGCTTAATTCCGAAATAACGTAAGTGCACAGGAAAAACTGGTAAAAAGACATAAGTGCAATTCCGACTACGGCATGTAAAATCGATATCGTTTTCGATATTTCAATATTTCGATATTACGATATGTCGATATTCAAATATCGAAATAGAAATATTGCAATTTATGAATTAGTTTAATTACTTTTCGGGTTTGCCAACAATTCAGTTTTGGGAACCTTCGGGGGTGTAACGAATGCAATTGTCAATTTTGCAAACTTTGTGGTTGTTACCAGGTGAAAAACACTGGGGGAAGGTGAGATACGACTGGGGGAATGTGGAATTTTGGGGGTGTAACCAATTAAAATTTCAATTTTTGAAACTTTGGGGGTGTGACCATTTCAAATTTCAACTTTGGAAACTTTAGGGATATAACCAACTCAAATTACAATTTTGGGAACTTTGGGGGTGTGACCATTTCAAATTTCAAGTTTGGAAACTTTAGGGGGTGTAACCAATTCAAATTTCAATTTTGAAAAATTTGAGGTGTAGAACCATATCCAGAGCTGGGAAATTAATGAGTTTCCAGATTAAAAATTAAGATTTGAGATTTAAAATCCCTGAATCAGAGATTAAGATTAAGATTAAAATTATTCTTCCGCTACTAAATTAAATTAGTTAAGATTAAATTAATCTATTTTTATGACACAGATTAAAGATTAAAGATTAATTAATCTAGAATAATTACATTAATTAAGAATAATTTTATTTTTTCGTCGTTTTTTATAGTTTACATCTATATAATATCATAAATTCTAAAATTTGAGAAAGCATGAAGTATCAGCGCTTCATAAGTGTTGTTCAAAATTATTGAAGTTTTATCTGGTAAATTAAGGTGAATACAATAACTTGTAATACGAGTATAAATCAGTCAAATGCAACGCGTTTTTAAATTTCAAAAAATAATAACTAAAAATAATAATATTAATAATAATAAAAATAATAAAAAATTATTTTTTTAATTGCAACAAATTTTTTGATCTGTTTAATGAATACAATTTTAAATAACGTTCTTTTCAAAAGAGAACCTGCCAATTTAGAATTTTTTTTGATTTTAAAAAATGGTTCCAGTGTTAAGAGATGATCATGCGTTGAAATTTAGAGATTTACAAGGATTCGAGTAACAGATGGCGTAATTTTAATCATAATATTAATCCTGATTAAAATTAAAGTCGAAGATTCAAAGATTAAAAATTAAAAATTAAATTAAATTGACGTGAGATTAAGATTAAAATTATTGATTAATACGAACAAATTTCTTGATTAAGATTATGGATTAAGATTAATTATTCTTAATCTTAATCTTAATCTTGATTATTTTAATCTAGATTTTCCCAGCTCTGACCATATCAAAAGTCAATTTGGTGGTGTAACCAGCTCAAAATGTATTTTTGGAAACTTGGGGGGTAGGGTATAACCAAGGCAAAAATAAAATTTGAGAACTTGTGGAGTGTGATGAGGTAAAAATTCAATTATTGGAACCGTGGGGCGTATTTTAGTGACCAAGGAAAAATTCGATAATTAGTTCATTGTTGGAATTGCACTTATGTCTTTTTCCTAGTTTTTACTGTGCACTTACGTTATTTCGGAATTAAGCATCGCGTGCACTTACGTTATTTCGGAATTAACCATCGAGTGCACTTACGTTATTTCGGAATTAACCATCGAGTGCACTTACGTTATTTCGGAATTAACCATCGAATTAACCATATCATTTGCACCGAAAATATAAATATACACCGTGGCCATAAACTTTCTGACGATGCAAATCATAGTTATATTATAGCAAAAATGGATTATAGCAAAAATGTCCTATGTAGGTCTGCGCATTTAGAAACCACAAACTTTTTTCGGCTTCCTGTTGAGAAAACTCAGCAGTGTGCAAAAACGGATGACGATGATTTTGGTCCTGCAGTCCTAAAAAAATCAAGAAACCCCTTCTTAGTCATCCGACATTGACCGTTTAGTTTTTTCAGGATTTTTCATCGTGACACAACAACTTTTATACTGAAGAATTTACGATTTCTGACGCACTTTGGAACGCTTAAAATAATTAGTCAAAGAAAATCACCCTAGAAAAGTGCCTGGAAGTATTTTTATCGGGTAAAAAGCGATGCGTTCTTAAAGTTAAGAACAGGGGCCGTCATATCGAGCAAGTTTCACACTTAAAAAGCGCCGCCTGTGGGATAGAAAAATTGTGGAATTTTCGCACGAATAAATGGGGCAACCTCTGTAAGATCTAGCAGCAAACTGTTAGATGTAAAAAAATTTATTGGTGTGAAATATTTTTTTTTTGTAAAATCTTCAATACACAAAAAAGTCAATATATCTAGTTATATCTAGTGTAAAGCTAGCGACCTGGCCCGGGCCCTTGCGGGCCCCGGGCCTGGTATTTGGTACCACTATATACCACGGTTGGTACGGTACTGTGTGCAAGTGAGTTTCGTTTCACTCAACGTCACTCATTTTCACCTCGAGTCAAATTCCCTTCACTCCCCTCACTCACGTGAAGGAAGGCTGAGTGAGGCTTCACTCACTGACAAATCTAATTCTCACTCCTTCATTCCCTTCACTCCTTCATTCGTTACACGCCACTCATTCCCCTCACTCATCTATTTCTTTAACTCTTTCTTTCATTCAATTCGGTCCCTCGTGTCATCATAATTTAAATATTTTATATATTATCTGGTGGGGCAACTTAAGACTACGCCGGGCAACTTGAGACTGGGCTGGAGCAATGTGAGACTGTGGTGGGGTAATATGAGACGGTACTATGTTAATATTGGCAAGCTGATTTCAGTGTGCAAACTAATTATCCACCCTATATTCCTTCACTCTTCTTCCTCGGAGGCGAAGGAGTGAAAGACATGAAGCCTTCATCTCCTTTACTCATTCACCCTTCATTCCACTCATTTCTCGTTTGGCCCCCCTCAGTCACATTCACTCACTCGATCAAAGTTTTCAATTTCCTCACTCAGCTTCACTCTCCTTCACTCCCCATCGTGAATGAAGCTTCAATTTAAGTAAATTGAGTGAAGCTGCACAGGGATGCAGCAACAAGAAAAGTTTCAGCAACTTCTGCCGGCGGGTTTGAAGAATTTTTGAGTCGTCAAAAACTTTATGGCCACTATGTAAGCTGACACACACACCACATACCACATATTATAATACCACTGTTCAAAAAACTGTTTTTCACTTAAAGTTCAGTCATCCGATTTCTGATTGAAGATTTTCATTCAAACTGATTTTATTGCACTTCATTTCACTTCATCTTACTTAATTTCTGACTTCGTCCCATGCATTAAGCATAGGGTGAAAAATTAGAGGAGTGCAGAAGCCTTTCAATCACAGTCACTCATGAAATGACCGAATCTTTCAACAATTTTCATTCAAATGATAAGAAATTCATTTTCTTTCACTTCATCATTTATCTTCATCAGTCACATGAATGAAAGTTAACAGGCTTGACCACATAGAGCCTAGAGTTAGCATGGAATTTTTTTGAAATTGAGAATCATACTTAGAATCGTACTCACATACCTACTGAGAATCATACTCACCATCAGACTGAGCTCTGTCTTTACATTTGCTGCCTACACATATAGCCTCAGTTTTAAAAGAAAAATTGAAACCCTACCTTAGTAACTGGGTAGGTAGGTGGAGACCTTGCTTATACTCATTAAAACATAAGTTACAACAATGTCGTGGGCACCGTACACATTTACGTGTCACTTTTGCGGGACGAAGTTCCCCAACCATAATGAGGGACAGGCTCACCAACATTCATGGGCCTGCAGGAATTCAGCAGAGTCGCCAATAGCTGAGCCTCCGGTGTCAACCTCTAGTGCCACATCCGCCCCGGTAAAATTTCCATTGCCTACTGCCTCAAAATACAAATTCCGGTGCCAGAAATGTGGCCGATACTTCCACACATTGGCGCCAAAGGAAAAGCATGAATTGACACGTACATGCACAACATATTCAAGGAAGCATGGCGGGAGGGGAAAGCAGTAGAAAACAGGGTAAAAACCAACTCAGCCGACCACAGGAATAAAACAGGGTAAAAACCAACTCAGCCGACCACAGGCTTAAAACAGGGTAAAAAACAAATATACGGGTGCCCCCGTACTGATGAGGCCATGGCAGGCCGAAATTTGTGTACTCTAACCTTCCCCCAGAGCTTCTCACATTCCCCCAGTGTTTCTCACACTCCCCCAGAGTTTCTCACAATCCCCCAGTCGTATCTCACATTCCCCAGAGTTTCTCACATTCCCCCAGAGTTTCTCACAATCCCCCAGTCGTATCTCACCTTCCCCCAGTGTTTCTCACATTCTCCCAGTCGTATCTCACCTTCCCCCAGTGTTTCTCACATTCCCCCAGTCGTATCTCACATTCCCCCAGTGTTTCTCACACTCCCCCAGAGTTTCTCACACTCCCCCAGTCGTATCTCACATTCCCCCAGTGTTTCTCACATTCCCCCAGAGTTTCTCACATTCCCCCAGTCGTATCTCACATTCCCCCAGAGTTTCTCACATTCCCCCAGTCGTATCTCACATTCCCCCAGAGTTTCTCACACTCCCCCAGAGTTTCTCACAATCCCCCAGTCGTATCTCACATTCCCCAGAGTTTCTCCCATTCCCCCAGAGTTTCTCACATTCCCCCAGTCGTATCTCACATTCCCCCAGAGTTTCTCACATTCCCCAGTCGTATCTCACATTCCCCCAGTGTTTCTCACAATCCCCCAGTCGTATCTCACCTTCCCCCCGTGTTTCTCACATTCTCCCAGTCGTATCTCACCTTCCCCCAGTGTTTCTCACATTCCCCAGAGTTTCTCACATTCTCCCAGAGTTTCTCACATTCCCCCAGTCGTATCTCACATTCCCCCAGAGTTTCTCACAATCCCCCAGTCGTATCTCACCTTCCCCCAGTGTTTCTCACATTCTCCCAGTCGTATCTCACCTTCCCCCAGTGTTTCTCACATTCCCCAGAGTTTCTCACAATCCCCCAGTCGTATCTCACATTCCCCAGAGTTTCTCCCATTCCCCCAGAGTTTCTCACATTCCCCCAGTCGTATCTCACCTTCCCCCCGTGTTTCTCACATTCTCCCAGTCGTAATCTCACCTTCCCCCAGTGTTTTCTCACATTCCCCAGAGTTTTCTCACATTCTCCCAGAGTTTCTCACATTCCCCCAGTCGTATCTCACATTCCCCAGAGTTTCTCACAATCCCCCAGTCGTATCTCACCTTCCCCCAGTGTTTCTCAACATTCTCCCAGTCGTATCTCACCTTCCCCAGAGTTTCTCACACTCCCCCAGAGTTTTCTCACAATCCCCCAGTCGTATCTCACATTCCCCAGAGTTTTCCTCCATTCCCCCAGAGTTTCTCACATTCCCCCAGTCGTATCTCACATTCCCCCAGTGTTTCTTCACACTCCCCCAGAGTTTCTCACACTCCCCCAGTCGTATCTCACATTCCCCCAGAGTTTCTCACATTCTCCCAGTCGTATCTGACCTTCCCCCAGTCGTATCTCACATTCCCCCAGAGTTTCTCACATTCCCCAGAGTTTCTCACCTTCCCCCAGAGTTTCTCACACTCCCCCAGTCGTATCTCACCTTCCCCCAGTGTTTCTCCAATTCCCGCCAGTCGTATCTCACATTCCCCCAGAGTTTCCCCATTCCCCAGAGTTTCTCACAATCCCCCAGTCGTATCTCACATTCCCCGCAGAGTTTCTCACATTCCCCCAGTCGTAATCTCACATTCCCCCAGAGTTTCTCCCATTCCCCAGAGTTTCTCACATTCCCCCAGTCGTATCTCACATTCCCCCAGAGTTTCTCACATTCCCCCAGTCGTATCTCACATTCCCCAGAGTTTCTCACATTCCCCAGTCGTATCTCACATTCCCCAGAGTTTCTCACACTCCCCCAGAGTTTCTCACAATCCCCAGTCGTATCTCACATTCCCCCAGAGTTTCTCACATTCCCCAGTCGTATCTCACATTCCCCTGTGTTTTCTCACAATCCCCCAGTCGTATCTCACCTTCCCCCAGTGTTTCTCACATTCTCCAGTCGTATCTCACCTTCCCACCAGTGTTTCTGCACATTCCCGCAGTTTCTCACATTCTCCAGAGTTTCTCACCATTTCCCCCATTCGTATCTCCACATTCCCCCAGAGTTTCTCACATTCCCCAGAGTTTCTCACATTCCCCCAGAGTTTCTCACAATCCCACCAGTCGTATCTCACCTTCCCCAGTGTTTTCTCACATTCTCCCAGTCGTATCTCACCTTCCCCCAGTGTTTTCTCAATTCCCCCAGTCGTATCTCACATCCCCCAGTGTTTCTCACACTCCCCAGAGTTTTCTCACACTCCCCAGTCGTATCTCACATTCCCCAGTGTTTCTTCACATTCCCCCAGAGTTTCTCACATTCCCCCAGTCGTATCTCACATTCCCCAGAGTTTCTCACATTCCCCCAGTCGTATCTCACATTCCCCCAAGTTTCTCACACTCCCCCAGAGTTTCTCACAATCCCCAGTCGTAATCTCACATTCCCCAGAGTTTCTCCATCCCCCAGAGTTTCTCACATTCCCCCAGTCGTATCTCACATTCCCCCAGAGTTTCTCACATTCCCCCAGTCGTATCTCACATTCCCCCAGTGTTTCTCACAATCCCCCAGTCGTTATCTCACCTTCCCCCGTGTTTCTCACATTCTCCCAGTCGTATCTCACCCTTCCCCCAGTGTTTCTCACATTCCCAGAGTTTCTCACATTCTCCCAGAGTTTCTCAACATTCCCCGCAGTCGTATTCACATTCCCAGAGTTTCTCAATCCCCCAGTCGTATCTCACCTTCCCCCAGTGGTTTCTCACATTCTCCCAGTCGTATCTCACCTTCCCCCAGTGTTTTCTCACATTCCCAGAGTTTCTCACATTCTCGCCAGAGTTTCTCACATTCCCCAGTCGTATCTCACATTCTCCAGAGTTTCTCACATTCCCCAGTCGTATCTCACATTCCCCCAGAGTTTCTCACATTCCCCAGTCGTATCTCACATTCCCCCAGAGTTTCTCACACTCCCCCAGAGTTTCTCACAATCCCCCAGTCG